>NW_026441758.1:0-18000 GCF_025612915.1 Magallana angulata
TTAACCAAAAATTATTGTCGTACTTAAACACATTATGATTTTTTTCTTAAGTCGTTCTTGGAATCGGAAAGGTTTTTGTAAAAACGTACTTAAAATCATTCGTATTATGTTAGGTCGTACCAGGAATAATTCGATTTTTTCATCTTTTTATTTTAGTTACTCTTGTAATTGGTTTAAGAGCTCTGCTTCTTACAGGAACTTTCAGCTTTACTTCAGCTTTACTTCCGACATTAACGGAAGACCCACTCGTTGCTTTGCAACGAGCTTTGCTCTAGTTATTATCATACTTTTTCTTTTTTTTCTGACTCCTTTTTTGCTTCATACCTCAAAAGGTTTTCAAGCGATTTCAATGAAACTTCCAGAGATTTTAGCAAGTAATCGTCCCTCAAAGATGTTAAAGTTTTGAAGACAACGTCACTTCCGTTTTGACGTTACGTCATTTTTAAAAATTTTAAAAAGTCATTTTGTCCGGGACTTTTCTCAAAAACGCTTTAAGATAGAGGCTTGAAATTTTCAATGGTTATGATTTGGTCGATTTACCTCTGTAATGAAGCTATATAATAAAAATCCATCACTTCCGGTCGAAACTGGGAGCAAATCAAATTTTTCGAAAAATTGAATTTTTTGATCAAACAAAAAACGTATACGTATTTTGTAGAGCTTTTTAAGCTGAATCTAATGCTGAAAACCGTTTAAAATTCAGAGAATGCATTACGGAGATATCGGGATTTAAAAACTGATTTTTCCGGAAATTTTGATGCCGCGTTCTTGGTTTCAAAAATAGTGCAAAATTCACACTGAAAGTAACTTCTACTGTAACAATTCGTACTGATCATAAAACTTTATTAAAAACATAAAATTATATGCATATTGTATAGTTTGCAAAGCTTAATACAAAACTGAAATTCGATTTAAAATCGGATACTGCATTGCAGAGATATCGGGGTTTAAATATTGATTTTTCCGGAAATGTTGATTCCTCGTTATTGGTTTAAAAAATAGTGCAAAATTCACACTGAAAGTAACTCCTGCTGAAAAGATTTCGTACAGGTCATAAAACCGAACTCCTTTTTTATATAGTTAATCAGAGTGTTTATTGAAACAATTTCGTTAATTCGGTCGATAATTAGGTTGTTAGTTTTTATTAGTCTTATTAGTTTTAATCGAAATAATTATCGTACGATTCACCATGTCAACTCGCCATGTTTTGACTGCGAACAACAGCTGATAGCGGTGTGTCAGAAGAATGTCCTGCAAGACGGCGATAGTGGAAATACCAGCTCAACTAACGTGTGACAGATTATAAAGGTGTGTTTCAATACAGAATATGTCGTATTGACTTTTTCTTTTCAAAGTGTTTGTGCACTTTTCAATCTAATCCGACATTCCTCTGACTCTAAACTCCGCTTTTGACGTGCGTAACAATATAAAAGCGGGCATTTGAGTCAGAGAAATCTCGGGATATTATCTGTTCAATGTATTTTCATGTGTATGTTTTGCACACTACTCTTTTGAATTTCTATTTATTATGTATATGTATGTCTTAATTTGTATTGAACAACACACCACACACTGTAAAACAGTGCAATTAAAAGGGGTGGGGGTCCAAAGGCACACAAGAGTAGAATGTTGTAATTAGAGTGCATGTTTGCATGATGATAACTTTACCCTAAATATTTGAATATAGTAGATCTCTACCATATCACCTCCACTTAATTAATGAATTAAAGAACTCAGACAGGCTTGTGCTTAATTAAATAAATATATTTGACATGGTAAATATTCAGTCTAATTAAAATTAGAACTTTTGTCTGGCTCGCCGTTATATATGATTATCGCCTGTGAAAGAGCATGTAAAACAGAGTGCAAGATGAAAAGAACTTTAAGTTAAGATTTTAGGTTAATGTTCCCTGATATCTTAAAAACATTCTTCTCAAGATTTGATTATTTCACAGAACCATTGTAAATTCTTTGAGATTAGTTTATCTTTTATATATATTGAATTTTATTGATTTTATTGATTCATTTTAGGTAAACTTTACATGCAGAACACATCTACATTGTAAATAATTTTTACAGTAAGACAAATGTATGTAATAATTTTTACTACATGTGCCTCGATCAGATCTCTCTCTCTCTCTCTCCCTCTCTTTCTCTCTCTCTCTCGTGCTTTTAATCTTAGCAAAGCATCACAGAGCAACATCATTTTGTGCATATCTCTATCTAGGAAAAGAAATCAACAATGCTTTAAATTTCAAAATGAGCATGTATTATCGTGCAATCCCTCATTTTTTCATTGTGCAACTAAAATCCAAAGCTTTGTAAAATTGTTGATGGAATTTTATACATACTAAACATAATATTGTTTTTAAAACCTGTCATTAATAAGAAAAGAGAAAAAAATCCTCGCTAAAATTTGCAAACAAAAACCCCAGTAGAATGCATTTAATAAAAAATGGTATAGCAGAAAATTATACTTTGAGACTGTTTGGACGAAATACTGTAAGTCGTTTTAATTCCACCGTGTTAAAATTTCATGATTTTTACTAAAGTATCAATTGCGATGGTTTTAATTTCACGCTGCTTAAAAATTCAATTGATCAGAATAGAAGCATTTAAAATTCATAATATTTGGTTAAAGTGTTCAAACTAATGCTTCTTAGGAAAATCAACAAATAGGGGTAGGGTATACATGTAAGGGTATTTCTAAGTGATGTGATGCTTTTGTCATGTATATGTATGTAGTTTTGAATAAGGTTTCTTATTTACGGAGGTTGAACAACAATTGACCTCTATAAGATTAGGTAAAGATGCTTTATTTATGGAGAGCCCTATGAATCTGTGTTAAATAGAAGAAAGTGGAAATGGTGGGTTCACTTAAATGGCCATATTTTTCTTAATCCTTAACGGAATTGGCAAAATGAGGTATACTTTTTCTCAGAATAGCATAAGCTTTGTAAGTTTAAGACAAGATGACTTTTCAGAGAATGTTAGTGTAAGTTTCAAGACTACATGGTATTTTCAGATTTCTCATTTTACTGTAATTTTGAGTGGATTTTGTACCAAAATTGGGAAAATGGATGATTTTGTTGGTTATATATGTCATTACATGATTTATTAGCTATATACAAGGGAAGTAAATCCCTTTTAAATGTGTAGAATGACCACCACTAGAGTTAATTGGCTTAGAAAGTAGGTATTTTCTATCCTGATGACAATTAATAGGCTTAAGTTAATTACCGAGATAAGAATTAATACTGTAAAAGAGTTTTGATCAATTGAATTATTTAAATTATAAATTTGCAGCAATTTTGCTGTCTGATTTCATGAAATAACATTAAGCAACCTGACTTATATAACTCAATTTTTTTTAAACAACATATTTTTCTTTCAAATCAAATTCACATGTAGACAAATGCAGTTATCAAAGTATACAATATGTAAAAAAAAAAACTCAAGTTTTTGCTCCTTCCTATCCAAAAGTGATATTTTAGATATATTTACAGAATTCAAAAAGCCACCCCCTCTTTCCAATTGTCTCCATTACATGTTGGATATGTAAATGTACATTTGACCTTGAAATAACATATGTTATTATAATTACTCTCGAAACTATCAAGAAACAACATATTTTTACCCTTTTATTGTATATATATACATAAAAAATGTAGGAAAACATGTAAAATTTGAACATTTATCATGGAATTCTCATCCGTCCCCAGGTACCCGGTTGTGTTTGAATTTCATTTTAATTAAGAGCAGACATCACACTTGTAGGTCTTACTATTTTAGCAAAGTTAAAAGGAGACTAGAAACCAGAATAAATAAGAAATTCACTAAATATGATTATAAAATTACTGTTTCATGAAAACAAGAAATCACATGTATTGCGGCATGTCTTTTTGTGAAAAAAATGTTACATTTCATCCATTTATGAAGAAAAGATCAATTTTCAATATCAGTGATGGTTGACTCAAGGGAATTGCCACAAGTTTCATAATATGAGGTTAAAGTGTTCAAACTAATGCTTCTTTGGAAAATCAACAAATAGGGGGAGGGTATACATGTAAGGGTATTTCTAAGTGATGTGATGCTTTTGTCATGATAATATCATGTATATGTATGTAGTTTTGAATAAGGTTCCTTATTTACGGAGGTTGAACAACAATTGACCTCTATAAGATTAGGTAAAGATGCTTTATTTATGGAGAGCCCTATGAATCTGTGTTAAAAAGAGGAAAGTGGAAATGCCGGGTTCACTTAACTGGCCATATTTTTCTTAATCCTTAATGGAATTGGCAAAATAAGGTATACTTTTTCTCAGAATAGCATACGCTTTGTAAGTTTAAGACAAGATGACTTTCCAGAGAATGTTAGTGTAAGTTAAAGGTAGCAAGGGACAGTTTCGGATAAAGTACCCATCAATATTTTTGTAAAATTGAGAGTTGCTGTATTTGAAGGCTTATGAGTGTTGCTAAAATTCATGAAATGATTTTTAATGATTATCATTTAGTTAGAGGGATGTCTCTTGTTGAAATTGATATTCAATATGTAGGCCCCATATGTTACATTTGTAGGTACATGAGATTCAGAAGTAAAATGCAAAACCTGCGGCTATGACTGTTGTGTTGACTTTAGACAGTGAAAATGCAAGTTACAGACGGGAGGGTAAATAACACGAAAAGTATAGGTAGATGGGGCATTATAAACTATACACCGGTAAGTTTCTGACATGTGATGGTGCAACATGCACATGGTACGGAAGGTCAACCCTTTGCAGGGAATTGGCTGGGGGAGGTCTAAAAAGCTGAAAAATCATGAAAAATTAACAAAATATGGAAGGGTCAAAATCTCATAAAAACCAGTATGTAGAAAAATTTTACAGGTTTTGACTAGTAATTTTCTTCAGAAATTGGTGATTGGCCTTATAAAGAGTGAATTAAAGGTATTTGTGCTGAATTGGAACTGAGGAAATTCTAGTTACAGGGTTCCAAAGACACACGTCCCCAGGCTACAATGAAATGTATCAAAAAAACTGTCCTGTGCCATCTAATGTCACGTATCGGGATATGTCATACTAATTACACTGCATGGTCAGTGTATTTTTTTTTCAGAAATACTATGCATATGTTAATGTAAACACAGCTATTATTAGTACCGGTACATGTATTAACACAGCTTATTGATTTTTTTAATTTCAGCTATTGGTGGCCACATGGTTTTTACCTGTTCATTCTTTTCAGCTCTTGAGGTTAACCTGTCACCTCTACCCACATGCATATTCCTAATGTGTTCTACAGACTATTTACCAGTAATTCAAATTAAATTGGATAATTCATGAACAGTTACTGTAATGGAACTTTAAGAAAGCATCATGCCTTGTTGTGGTTTGTGTTTGATAAGAAATTATAACAAACAAAATTACGGCTGTTTAAAGTAATTTAGAATTGTTAGCTGTGAAAATTTGTTTTTCAATAAAAGTATGCAATTATGTTTCCTTTATTTTGTTTTTAGCTCACCAGAGCCAAAGGCTCAAGTGAGCTTTTCTGATCACAATTTGTCGTTGTCGTTGTTGTAAACTTTTCATATTTTCATCTTCTTCTCAAGAACCACTGGGCAGATTTCAACCAAATTTGGCACTAAGCACCACTAGGTGAAGGGGATTCAAGTTTGTTCAAATGAAGGGCCACGCTCTCTTTAAAGGGGAGATAATTGAGAATTATTGAAAATTTGTTGGTATTTTTCAAAAATCTTCTTCTCAAAAACTATTCGGCCTGAAAAGCTTAAACTTGTGTGGAGGCATCCTCAGGTAGTGTAGATTCAAGTTTGTTCAAATCATGGTCCCCGGGGGTAGGGAGGGGCCACAAGAGGGGGATCAAGTTTTACATAGGAATATATAGAGAAAATCTTTTTCTCAAAAACTATTAGGCCAGAAAAGCTCAAATTAAAGTGGAAACATCCTCAGGTAGTGTAGATTCAAGTTTGTTCAAATCATAATCCTAGGTGGTATGGTGGGGTCACAATGGGGGAATGGATTTTTACATAGGAATATATAGAGAAAATCTTTAAAAATCTTTTTCTCAGAAACTAATCAGCCAGGAAAGCTGAAATTTTTGTGGAAGCATCCTCAGGGAGTGTAGATACAAAGGTGTGAAAATCATGACCCCGGGGTCAGGTTTGGGCCACAATGGGGGGGGGGTCAAAGTTTAACATAGGAATATATAGAGTAAATATTTAAAAATCTTCTTCTCAGAAACTAATCAGCCAGATGATTCTTTATAATTGTTAAGACTTTGGCCCCAGGACAGTTCTTTGGCCTCACAAGAAGGTTCAGAGTTTGATGTAGGTTTATATCCCATATATATAAACTATTGTTGAGGATCTTTTTGAGAACTGCAATACTCAACATGCGATATGACTATAAAATCATCCTTTTAGAAAAGGAACTAATGATTATAAACATAAGAATATTTAGGGGGGGATGGATTTTATTTATACAGGATCTACATGTATTATTGTACATTGTCCAGATAGTTTGCATTGTGACTCCATTAAGCTGATTTTATCATACCTATTGTTCCTCAGGTGAGCGATGTGGCCCAATTGCCTCTTGTTTTAGTGTTTCATTTTTTTTCAATATTAAAAATTAAACATGTAACCTACGGTAATTTTCATGATGAGTACAAAACTAAAATCCGTTTTTAAATCGGATGATGCATAACAGATATCGGGGTTTAAAAATTGATTTTTCGGAAATTTTGATTCTGCGTTTTTGGTTTCAAAAATAGCGTAAAGTTCAAACTCGTACCAAAAATAATTCGATTTTTGTTAAGTACTTTGACACCTTCAGAATTATTGTTTTGTTAAGTCGTTCTTAGAATCGTTAAGGTTTTTGTTAATTCGTACATAGTATCATTCGTATTTATTTTCATCTTTTAGTTTGAGTTGCTCTTGTTATTGATTTAAACACTTTGCTTCTTGCAGGAACATCAAGCTTTACTCTTGACATTAACGGAAGACCCACTCGTTGCTTTGCAACGAGCTTTGCTCTAGTTTATGACATATATTTCTAAAATTAAATAATAAATTCAAGTCGTATATAAAATGAGATTATACACACCTTGTTGTGCAGCTTTGGTTTCCTATACGAAACAGCATGCTTAAAGATTGGAGAAAAGAAAATCCTAGGCTAAAATTTAAGCATAATATTCTTTTTTTCTATTCTTACAAGTTCAAGTTGATGCACACCGGTATAAAATATGCAAAGATTAACCGTGGCTGCTTTTTTCTTATTATGTACAGTAACTTAAAGTAAACATCGTACGCGCACGAGCGCTGGGTACATTGTATGTTTCATAAGCTGTGTTTGTTAAAAAAATTAAAGATCAAATTCATGTAAGCGAAAGTTTAATCAGCGACAAATATTTATAGATTATCACACAGTGTCAATATATGCAGTACCCTTTTTACTTCCTAAATATTGTTAAATAAAAAATGCTATCCCCAATAGAAAATGACATTATGTTGCTTAGTAGAAGATGAATATTTTCACATCACAGCTTTATAAACCCGTTGCACATACTCGGAACTGTCCATTTAGTGAACAACAGAAAATATATGTATAAGCATTGTCAACAGGTTTATCCAATATTGTCCATTCTTAAAACAAAGTTGGATATTAGCCGAACACTGAACACTGTCCATTTTGTGAGTGAAAGAACCAAGAAAGGTCTTTCGAACCTCAATCAGTTCTTTCTCTAACAGAAAGGACAGTTTTCGGCTTTTGCCCTTTACAAAAACTGTCCTATCAGCATAATATAGAATGAAGAATTACGCGTGTATATAGTGTTGCATTAAATAAATTGTATTTCATAAATTCAATTTAGTAGTCCTGTACTTGAATTAATTTGATTTCAAAAGAAAAACAATAAACTAAAGTATATTATAAAATCATTATTAATCTTAAACCAGTTAAGGTGATGCATGGTGTAAATTTCTCAATTTTGCATATTCTCATAGATTTGTCGTCAAATGCTATTCAACTTGTAACACATGGGGAAGAAGTTTGCATCCAAATAGGAAATCATAATATGTGCCGTTTGAACATAGACGTTTCTAATGAACTGCAAACGGAAGAAGAATCTGGAAGTACAAATGATGAAGGTGATCTTGTACAAATGACTTTACAGATGCACACAGCTTCGTCGTCCGGGATATTTATTGCTTCTTTGGAAGAAAGAATGTTGCTAGCACTATCAGGAAATCAAAGAGAAGAAATCAACAGAGTTCTGCGCGAAAAATTTGGTGTTGAAATTATTGTTTGCAAGAGAGGAAGCGTTGTTCTTGTTATGCGGAAAATAAAGCCAATTTTCAAAGGTCTGGTGTACCAAAAAAACCAGCTAGATTTCCTTTCAACTTTATTTGAACTTCTTGGATTTTCAAAAAAGCATCCATCGGAGATCAACCTTCAAGTGCAGCTCAAGTCAGGAGATGATACCTTCAATGAATCTCAGCTGAAGGAAAAAGGTATATATTGGATTGATAGAAGCCATGTATTAAATCAATGGTGATAGTACTGTAAAGATATGATAAAATCCAATCAAACGTATTAAAATATAGCTATGTTTGGTATTCATACTAGATAGATAGATAGATAGATAGATAGATAGATAGATAGATAGATAGATAGATAGATAGATAGATAGATAGATATACACCCTGAACCGTGCTACTACTTCAGTTGCACGGTTCGGTTTGGTTTGATACGCTTTCTAAACGGTACGGCTCGCTTTGTGAACGGTACTGTTCGCATTTTGCACGGTACGCTTTGCTAAAATTAGTTGCACTCCTTGTGAACGGTTTGCGAGCTTTATGAGAATGAGGTAGGCGTGGCCTGAACGCTTTAATTTTTCTCGATATAATTTTGTTTAGTTTTTGTCCCATCTACTTTAGCAAGGTTGTAATTATGACAAGCATTGTTTTCTTTATTTATATAATATATATCAAATGTGATTCAATCTAATTAAAATCTGAATTTCCATCCGTTCCTCCGTTTTTGATACATGTACGTTGGGTGAAACGTGTACTCATTTAAAACCGGGATGCGGATGGTAGTTTTAATTTTGTTTAGTCTGTTATAATAATTAGTATTTAATTTTAGATTAATGTAATTATTACGATGGATTATAAGATCTAGTACTGTTTGACTTTACTCCGATATATATTTTCTAATTCAGCGATAAATTCTAACAAGCATCTCAAGTTTTTATTTCTATACATATACTTGAATTGAATTCACTAAATATTTCTAATCTATTTAAAATTGCTATGAAAAATTGCCGCGACTTTATTCCGATATTTCTTGAGTTTCCTTTTACGTTGACTTCATTCTTGGCTAGTTGTTATTTTTACAAGCATTTTATAATTTCTTTGTTCATAATTCTTATAATCATTCTTTATTGCGTACTACTGCAGTACTATTGCCGATCGAAATCCCCGGATGAATAGACGATGGAAAATTAAAAGCAAATTATGAAAAGATAAACAATGAATTTCAGTTTAGAAATCTTGAAATCAAATGTTATAAACTTTTTTGACACGGAATTTTATTCATTTAAATATTGATTTTATGATTTTCTTCACTTGTTCGCATGTTATACACAGATCACACCCGATGTATTCCGTCATCTTTTCTTTTATCTGAAATAAGATTGCGTGTATAGTCAAAATATGACTATTAAGTTTTGTTATTCCGTTAAACTATACATGTACATTTAACAGATCTCTTGCGATATGTACACAACTGGATATACACAATAGGTCAATAGCTTTTCAATAGCGATATTTATTTGTTGGACAAGTGTCCGCTCTTCACTGTATACATGCGATTTAGCTGACGTTTTACCCGATAATCAACACATAAATGTTAAAAGTGATAAATACATTTAGAATTTATCTAGTAACAAAATATATGACAGCAAGGGAAAGAGACCCTGATCGCAAGTACATGAGTTATAAACATGAAGTCGGAAAGAATTTATTATTGAATAATTTCAAATAGGAACATTCTTTTAAATAAGGATTTAAAAAAGCATAAAACAAAAACGTTTTCATTCGATAATTGTCTTCCAGTTCTATAGGAGGAGCCAAGTAGCACACGGCACATGGCCTGATCTGTACTGTTATACTTCAACTGATTGACAGGCGAAGCACGTGGACACCTGAACTAAAATCCCACTCAAATGACCGACTATAGAAACCCAAAGCGAAATGATATATTTCAGTGATAAAACTTTGAGTATAATAGTCAACATACAAGCAATCTCTCTCTCTCTCTCTCTCTCTCTCTCTCTCTCTCTCTCTCTCTCTCTCTCTCTCTCTCTCTCTCTCCCCTAAGAATCACTTAAAGCTTTGTTAAGTCCAGTAGGGACACCCGTATACAAACAGTCTCGCAAAATATTGAACTTGCATGCATCTGGTCAGCGATAATCTCCGTCTGTAGTCATCGAAAGACATTAGGCCATAAGCCATATATGGAAGTAGCACGGTTAATAATTGCACGTTACGGAACGCTTTTTTGGCCGTTTTGAGGTTGGTCTTGCATAAATTATCTTGCCTGCTTTTTGCACGGCACGGTTCGTTTTGTGAACGGTACATTTCGCTTTGTGAACGGTACGTTTCGTTTTGTGAACGGTACGCAACGCTTTGTGAACGGTACGTTTCGGTTTGATAACGGAACGGTTCGCATCTTGCACGGAACGATACGGTTAGTTGTTTAGTTTCAGGGTCTGTATATATTTGTTTTTGCAGGCCTTCAGTTGATGTTATCACCCAGAAAAACGATAGCATGCATGACAAAGGAGGACCAGAAAAAACTAGTGTCATGTTTATTCCTTAAAACCATTGGCTCCAATCTTGGAGACAACAGCACCAGTGAACTGCAGATCAAAGGTAATTTCGGAATTTAAATACCCAACCATACTGAAGGTATGTATACCTCATTATAGTATAGCATTGAATCATGGTTTTTTGAAGTATACACTCTCATAACTGCAGCGGTGTGTGCATACAAATTGAGTAACGCGCGTTAGCGCGTTATGAAAATTTGTATGCACACACCGCTGCAGTTATGAGAGTGTATACTTCAAAAAATCATGATTTAATGCTTATATTTACATTTTTTAACTTCTTGCCTTGTCTGCAAATGTGATTCATACCTTAAAATTCCTATCCTATCCTAAGGGTAAGTTAATATTAATGGAAGAGCCACAGTAACAGCCACAAGCGTGAACTTTGATTTTCGCTTGTGACGTTTTCAGCGTTCAACGTTTGTGACGTCATAATAAAACTCGTCAATTTGACCTTTGACTACTTGTTGCATTTAGAGGCATTTGAAGATCACAGAATTTAATGGAAAAACACAGTAGAATGTAAATATAATTAAATAAAACATCTTTTCTGAATGGTTCTAAATAATCAATCCAGGGAAAACAATTCTCCTGATATCTTCATATTTTTCAACATATCGAACACTATTAAAAGCCCTGTGGATGTTTATACCATTCGTATAAAAAATATACGATGTAATCAAATGATTGAAATAATTTTTTTTTCATCAAACTATCTTAAAATTTAAATCCTTTTTAAAAGAGCATTTGATCAAATAGCAAAAATATTTGTACTTTCAGAGGATACTGAAAAATGTTTAACATCGATTAATGAACTCCGAGGTATGTAAAAAGATTTATCCTTTTTAATATGAAATAACTTTTTTGATACAAGTCCTTACATGGAGGTCAAAGAGGTTAACTTTGTTTTTTGGTTTTTTTTTTTTTGGGGGGGGGGGGAGGGGCGTGTTTAAGGCCTGAGCCCCGACCCCTTTACTCTTCTGTATCCTCGCATATCAGATAGAGGATTTAAGACTTTTTTCGACTTTAAGAACAAGAGTCAGTACTAGGATCATTTAAATGTTTTAGATATTGATGAAATATCTACGAATAACTCAGACCGAGAACGGTGTTTTGTGGAGGATATATCTTTTGGTCTGCAATTTTTTCTGCGTATAATTTTAAAAAAAAAAACAATAGTATAACAAATGGGTATTAGAATTTAATAGAAATAAAACAGTTTATGTAAATTTCAAATTCATGAGGATTATTATTTAATCAATTGATTTAATATTTATTTAAATTGTTAAAACACGCACACCGAAGAATACATTTCTGAGATATAGTAACTTGGGAACTCATATTCGTGATATACAAAGCTTGTTATCCATTTAGTTTTTTTTTAAAAGGAAAATCAAGGCCTAAAAATATGTACGTCATGTTCTGATACTGAATATAGTCTTCCATTGGTGTTCTTAAATGGATAGCTATTTAATAAGCTAAGCAAAACGGCTTATCGGATATCAAGTTTAAGGTCAAAAGTAATTTAGTTCGATATTTTAATGTGATTTGCAAGACCCTAATTTATTTTGGTTGCAAATTTTTTTTTCTCTCAATACTATTATTATTGACATTGTGTTAAGCAGCAGGCTTGCAGCGTGGTCTTCACGATTTGCCTAAGATGCATCTAAAGAAAAAAAACACAGTTTTCATCCTAGTAGCTAATTAAAGCTTTACATACGGTTTTTGTTTACAAAAAACGGCAAAATTATCTAATCCTGTCCTGACCAAAAATTAGACTCCAGACTTTTGATATCTAATTTCATTCTTTAAATTTCAATGACAAGTGCGATGCCCAATTTGACCCAGGACCTGATCCGTTTCATAACTGCATCGAATCCTTACATCTTCCAATCAATTGCCATTTATTTAAACTAACCTTTAGACTGATATAATGATTTTGATATATATTCAAGATTAAATTAAATGCTAAAAAAATAATATATTTAATTTGTTTTACTAAAAACCTGGTTCCCTTAGTGTAATATTGTATGCCCAAGCCAAATAAGTTTTTGTATATGATTGAAAATTTCCTGTAGAAATATATGATCTTACTACTGCAAAGCAATTCCCCCCTCCCCCAATAGTAGTCGCACCCGCACCCCTTCTTCGGAAAACTTGCTACATTGTACTTTTTCCCAGGGGGGGGGGGGGGGGGCTCATTTTTAGTAGTAGAGTTTCTTCCATAGTTGGATTATTTCCATACGTCTTATGATCAGGTTTAGAAATAAATTTATGGGAAGCCAATCCAAGATTAAATTTTAAATCAATATTATCAATATTTTGCACAACCGTTGTGAATATAAACACAAAGATTGAATAATACTCAAACAAATTTTGTCGATAGCGCTTTTGCTCCTCAGTAGATTTTAATAAAATAAACAAGAACATTATGACGTCAATCTCGTTATCTTTTTTCTAATTAGCACCTATCTAGAAGAGGAGCACGATATCAGGGGAGAGGGTGGATGGGTTTTCGTTGTTTTAACAATTCAAATCATATTATGCACATGCGCAGCAATGTTAAGACGATATTATTTGAATTATTGCAAAAATACTTTGACCGGGAGTATTTCTTTATGTTACATTTACTGACAACGATGTTAAACATTATATTTGGTGCATTTTTGTGACGTCATATGCACTTTGTAAACACGTGGCGGGCGAATCCTAATATTGCAAATGATCTATATAAACTGTATCGGCGCAGGTGAATAATGAGATTAAATCATAAATATTTTTTTTTTAAATCCTTTGTTATGTAATATACTTTGAAGTTCCTGCTTTGGGCTGAAATATTTGACTTGATATTTCGTTTATGAAGAATATTATTGAAACAATCCACAGAATCATCATAATAATGCACATTTTCGCTAATCAAAAGCGATTTACAAAATTGGGGTAAATCCGTAGGTTTAGCCAACACATTTTACATTGGTACTTATATTCTCTAACAATTTTACGTAAAGTATTCTAAAATTGTGTTGATCTTTCACCTCCGCCAAGTTGGTTTTCACATGCATTAAAATTTCTTCATTTAGTTGTTTACACGAAGCAAGGAGAGTCTCTAAACCCCTAGTTTATAATTTGTCTTTTACTTAAAACGAAGCTTTAAAACTTAACTGTCGATTATTTGATATTGGTTTTAATATGAAAGAATTCTGTACGTCTAGAATTAACGGCAGCACCTATGTAATGGAAACAAGGGGTTTTATACTCACTTGACATAATTCACTTATGATGTTAAGATACATTCCCTGATAACTATCGACAAGAATGCAGATCATGACGTCCAATTTAAATATGATGTTATATCGTATAAGGTACAGTAAAGTGACTTTCTATACATCAGTCGGGAAGCCTTAAGGAAGGAGTCTTTTCTAATTTTTTGCTCGTCAAAAGTACAATTGATTAAATATTCATTAAATAAAAATGAAAGAATATTAAATTATCACATTTTCTTTCTTTTTTATTTCATATAACTTGGCATAGAAATAGTAAATAAAGTTTAGAATCTGAGAAGGACTATATTTTTGGCAGAACATTGGCGAAGGCTTCCTGTTCGGTTACTCTGGTATTGCCTTGCAGAGTTGTTCTGAAATGGATATTTTTTTTTTAAAACGCATGTCAGTTAATTGAATATAAAGCTTAAGATATTGAAATGTTATCTTCATTCAAGAATCTTAAACATTTGTGTTGATAGTGTATTTTCGTGCGAATTATTATTGACACTGTGTCAGGAGATAGGCCTGCAGCGCGGTCTAAACGATTTTACTGAGACTCATCTTGAAATAAATTATATCATATTTTTATCCTAGTGGCTAATTAAAGCTTTTAATACGGTTCCTCTTACAAACAACAGCAAATTTGTACAACCCTCTCTTGCCAAGGATTTGGACTCCAGACTTTGGCTCTCGGTGCCTATTGCCATTTTTTCAATACTTTTTTTGACACTGGCGAGGTGCAATTTGAACCATTTCATAATTGGTTCGAAATTCTTAAACAAAAGTTTGTCATGAGCATCACATTTTCCATTTTACTCTCAGAAAATTTATTTAATATTGAGATATGTCAGAATTTCACACAGGGCTAATTTTTTTAATTTTATTTTCATTGAAAAATATCTCCACAATTTTAATGAATTGCATCAGATTCGCTTGTTAATTGACACTCAAAAAAAAGTATTTAAATCTTTTGATCCATGCTCAGAATGTTTTGATTATATACGATACATTTAGTCAAGAGACATTGACAAAGGGCGGGCAACTCAAAGGATTGTTATGAAACAGATCGGGAATTCGTTCAATAATGTGAATTTGAAATTTTGGTATTTCAATTTATCATATTGTAACTTAATGGGGCATGGTCACGATTTTGGTCAAATTCTATTTGTATGTTTTTATTATTTACAATGCTTTAGAAATGCATTTCTAATAATCAAATAAAATTTGACAGTCATTCGTAGAGTTATAAGCATGACACAGGGCTCACAGTTCTTTATCATGTAAACAAGACTTGTGTCCTGTTTTTGTTTACGAAGGTTCAATATACTAGTAAAAAATCTTTTAATAGCTTATTTGTCTATCTTTTTATTTATTTTAAGCATAGATTAACAGCTCCTAACGTCTAAAACATTCGTTTTAGGTTTAAAACTGAAATTTTTACTTCAACGTTCAAAATGTAAACAAACGCTTTGTTTACATAGCGAAGAATTTCAAGTTCTGTAACTTGCTTATAACTCAACAGATGACACTCCAATTTCAGTTGCCTATTAAAAATGCCTATCTGAAGCATTGAAAATATTAAAATCGGAAAAATAATTTTTGACCAAAATCGTGACCATGTCCCTTTAAACATAAAATGCTTACAAATCTAATTGCATTACATATACATATTAAAGCATTTAACAGGTGGGCGTTTTTATTCAATGATACAAATATATGCCAAAATGATATGCGCTGATGAAACAACTTTGAGCAAATAAAATGCATGACTTTCATTTTGTAAATTAAATTTTGTTAAATTGTTTTATCCTATTCTTTTACTTAAATACCATTTTAATGTTTACTTTTATTCCAGAGAGAGTCGACAAACTGGAAGAAACAGCTGGTAAGATGTTTAATATATTTTGTGTTAGCTTTGATATTGGTAATTAACTCTTAAAAGTGAATATATTTTACTACAAGACCATTTAGGTGTTTCGAATATGGAATGTATTTAGCCTGAACATCATCTTGAAATGTTTTTAAAATTCTATGTTTATTTGGTAAAACGAATGTTAAATCCGAATTTCAATTGAAAGCAAAGTTAATTATGGAAATGAATTATAATGATCTTCTCTGAATTTTAAAAATCATTTATTTAGTTATTATTAAATGTATAATACGCTATTAACATTCTGTCAGTTTAATGAAGCTGGATGGTTAACAAAATTAGCCATCAATAAATACATGTATACATATTTTAAAGAATATTTCTATTTTTAAACATTTTTCTTTATTATTTTTTAATTAGATTGTTCTCCATCTAAACGAAAGAAAACATCCAAAGGTAATCGTGAAAATATGACACCAATGCATTTGGTTTTATAGAAACTTCTAATACAGATCCTGAACTACACTACTCAATTTAATTGGAGTAAAGCCAATATAATTTGATGGGTTAATATACATATGCCAATTAGAAGTGTCAAACGACACTTGCATCTGGAATTTAAGTAAATCCTATAGTGTTACAAATGCATCACAAACCCTCATATATTACTTTGGAGAAAAATAGTATTCTTTAATAGCTACTCAATAAAAGCTAAAAACATCGCAAGATACGATGTGTAAAATAGAGACTTTAAATTTTAAATAAAGTATAATCTTTCTTTTTTTTTGCGGGGGGGGGGGATAGTGATAATCACTTTGCTTATTTTATGCAGTTTTAACACATACATGCTTAGTAACTGTATTTTCCTTAAGCCCCTTTCACAATTGGCACACAAACACTTTGCGATTGAATTTTTTGGCTTCAGGCGAGCTATCGCATACGTTGCGCGAGCTCTTGCATTCGTTGCATACGTTTTGTGGTCGCATCAAGTCTCCTCTAAATTGCAGACATGCAACATATTCAGACGCGCCAAAACGCGAACCAGATTATTGCACTGCAACGCAGGAACATTGGTAGGAATGTTTTAAACGTTTTGTGTGCTCGCAAAAGCGGTGCACGATTTTTAAATATCGATAAAATAATATATTTTAAGATAAATCGCAGCTGTTTTTGCGTATGTTGTGCGACCATGAGACTGTTGCTCAATGTGTTCCATGTAATCTTACAACGTTTTACTATCAATGCAAATATTATCAGTTTCAGTTTGCATGCTTTGCCATTAAAATATACTGGATAGAAAACCCTCTTTTTGCCCGATGTTATTTTCGCTTCTACTAACGGTTTTGCCTTGTCTTGAATTCATCCAATAATATTGCGGTAAAAGAGAGATAATATAATTCATTGGAATTCGCCAAGTATTAATCGGCTTACTGACAAATAGAGCAAAATGGATAAATCGGGGGCATAAAAGCGACAATTTAAATGAAAGCATCCTTGGGCAGGATACATTTATATATCTTCAAATTATGATCCCCTGCGGTATGGATGGGCAACTATTGGGGTCAAGTTTTACATAAGAATATATGAAGACAATATTTCACAATTTTTTTATCAAAGACAATTAGCCAGAAAAGCTGGGGGGTTTCAATAATGATCCCTGGAGGTAATTTGGGGCAAATTGGGTGGAGAGGTGAAGTTTTTACAAAGAGAATAATTTCAATCATTCTCAAAAACTTCAAACATAACTTGTCTGAAATTAACAAGCAACTTGACCTATGTTTGGTTAATTCTCAATTGTTATGATTTTGATATCTGTTCTGGGTCACCTAGTGTTGAAGTGTTGAAGGTTTAATTTAGATTTATATTCATGTGAACAGTTCTATTAATTCTTAATAAGCACTGTCCTTCTCAGTATGTGTAATGACGATGAAATCATTCAGTTGTAAATGGAACTAAGTGT